>NC_080058.1:3092500-3115000 GCF_026212465.1 Amaranthus tricolor
TTAAATGCAAATATTGTTAAAATCGATTTTTATAAATTTTAATTATGCACAATTACAGATATTAATAATAGAATAATTAAATTGGCAAATGTACTACTCAAATGAGACTATTAGGATAATTGAAAATATTAATAATTGAAAAATGCATTTGATAGAGTCAAAATCAATAGAATAGTGAAAAGTGAAGTAAATTTAGTGAGACTTAATATGACGAAAAAACCCACATAGAAAATCTTGATTTTTTTGAATGACCAAAGATATTCAAGTCCTTATCACTTTTGCAAAAGGCTAGTGATAGTAAATTTTTTTAAAAAAATTTCACAAATAGCATTGTACTTTCAGAATTTCACAACTTAACGTATAATCTAACGTTTTTTAGGCATTAATGTTTTGACAACTTAAATTCCAAAAGTATAATGCTATTTTGTGGAATTTTAAGGAAAAAAAAGGTTATTGTATTTAATGAAAAAAGACAAGGATAAAAACATAATTTCACAACTTAATGTATAATCTAACATTTTTTGGGCATTAATGTTACGGCAGCTTAAATTTCAAAAGTACAATGGTATTTTATGAATTTTTTAAAAAAATTTACTACCAACCTTTTACAAAAATTTGTGGCTATGATCTAGAATATCGCTTAAAAAATACATCTATAATCAAATTGCTCTGTGGTTGCCTTCTCTTAAAGATTGCTTGCTTGTATGGGACCATTTAACAATAATCCTACAAATTAATGTATAGTGAGACTTAATAAATTAAAAGTAGTGACAAATTGTAACCGAGATTAGGGGTGCATACGGTCCGGTTTGATCTGATTTGACAAAAAAATTAAACCACATAAAAAATTTCGATTTGAAAATTTTTCAGACCAGACCAGATTGTCTGGTCTATTTTTTTTTCTTTTTAAAGCAATTTTTTGCTAGGATAATGTGTTCATCTATATTTTCTAAAGAATTTTTTAAGGATATAAATTGGAATAAATAATAAACACCCAGCAAAAACTAAACACCAGTACACCGCAATTTTATAAACTGAAATTCCAAAAATAAAGAATTATATACTGAAAATAATAGAGTAGCAGCTAGAAAATTCTAACAGAACTATATATTGAAATCAAAAAATCAACAAAAAATTATTGATGAAAAATAAAAAAAACAACTGAAATTCCAATATAAAGAACTAAAGACTGAAAAAAAAAGAGTAATAAGCCCTAATAAACTACTCTAATACAGATTGAAAAATCGAAAAAATCGACAAATATTAATCGAGAAAATCCTTAAAGAGAAAGTAGAATACGTACATTAGAAAATTTAATACTTAATTTGTAGCAAGAAAATTCAAAATTGAGATCAGACCTATCTCTGGGTTTACAACTTAGGCTTTCACAATTTCATAGGCTTTAAGTTTATTTTAAAGTAGGCCTATTATCTTATCTCCATAATTATTATGGTTTTATGGTCCAGTTTAGTCCAAATCATTTAGACCATAGGTCAGATCAAATATGTAAATTATGATTTGGTCCGATTTAATTTGTGTCGTTTAGTTCTAACTAAGATATTCAATGAAAAAAATGATTAGTGTAATTGTCGAGGTTTGATTAGACAAAACTCTAATCCTTCTGTAATTCCATTTCATCGTAATAAAATTGAAAATTAAAAAATATTGTCATTTTTCAAGTAAATTCCAATTTTCTTTATGTCTCTTATCATTTTTGTCCAATACATTAAATCATCATTTTAGGAAAAAACTTGAGTGGTGCTCTTGATCAATTAATATGAAGTATAAAAATTTCACCAATTATTTATACTATGACTTTTTAGTCCTTTTATTATTTTTGTTATTAATCTTAATTGTTTTGTAAATGTGAGAAATTCTGATGGAGATAAGAAAACTTTGAAAAAAACAAGACATATATTTTATGTATTTTAGGCTTCAAATGGTAAACATTTCGTATAAAACTCATGCTACAATTATACTTATATATGTAAGTAGTTTTCAATCTAGTTTTGGAAGTAAGGAGTAAGAAATAAAATTATAACTAACAAATTTGATGGAACTATCAAAGATGCTTTGTATAAACAATAACACAATGACATATAATACACACTCTTTATGCTATGTACTCATTTATTATGTGCTAATGTGCTATAGTTTATATTTATATATAGTATATGTTTATTTTTATTTATTATATGCACTTTTATTTATCTAAAGTTATATACATCGTTTATTATTAACATTCAACTGCAAAAACAACATATTTATTAGTCTTATGGCTAGTATACATGGGTAAAGTTATATATACTTGTCTTTCCAAATCTCATCTAGGTGGGAGCCACTTAGTGATATTAGGATAATGAAATGAAAAATAATTAGTATTCTTTTTGTTTTCATTTGTTCTTCTCATTTATTTTTTTACGGATACCGACGCAAACTTAAAAGTCAAATAATTTTAATTGTGAGTTTTTAAAAATTCTAAATGTTGATATTTAAAAAGTACACATTGAAACAAATATATAAAAATCCCACATTGACATGTTTTTTTATATAGATCGATCAAAATTTATAGTCAAAATCTGACACTAAATTTTATAAATTTTTTTTGAGAAGAACATATAAATATAAATAGAGTATTTTAATTAAGGATGTGAAGAAAATATTTCATAAAACTAATGATATATTTTTTGTATCATGGGGTTAATAAAAGCTTGAGCAAACAAAAGTTGTCAAGTAGAAGTGTAGAAGCTTATGTATATTTGTTTTACTCACAAAATTACACCAAGGACAGTGTCCCCCACAATGTGCTATGTGCATAGGCAGATTGGCATTTTATAGTTCACCCGTGATATGTACTTGTAAATAGACGGGCATTTTCACAAGTATATGATCGAGGCTCCTAGCACCATGTGTGTATAGCTTGTAACTTCGTAAAGGTATCAAATACCATCACTTTCATTTTTGTGTGGGTACATATACTCTTCTACCTACATTTCAATATGCCCTCTCCTTTTCCATACAACCATTTCTATAAGGTTATATCTTCTAAAATTCAATTTCGACTAATAATATAGAGAATAACAATCGTTTCAAGTGGTATTTTATACTGTAATAAGTTTTATGTATATTATCATAGTTGTAAAGAAATGGTAATTACTTTGTTTTTGTCCTTTAAGTGTGTTTTACACAACTTTTATAGACTACCCTTTGTTATATGTAACATATACATCTTAATCTAATCCCAATGATATTCATGCTCTCCTTTAAACAACACATAATTAAAAATAATTATTTATCCTCAAAAATCATTTATAAAAATAATAAATTTCCTATTTAATTTCAATTAAAATAAAAACACCACCTCCATATAACATTATAGGAATTTAAAAACTATATGGTTAAGAATTTGATTGTCTACTAAATCATATTTGTAAAAAATAGTGTAAAATGTTACCATGAAGCAATCATAAGTAGTGACATATCTATGTATAGTGGTCACAACACTCGCAACTCACAACTTATAGAAAAACTCTAGCATACTCTTCGTTCATACTAATATTATTATGGACCAATATTTACACTTCCCTCCACTTCATTTTTATACTCTTATATTTCACTTCACTCCACTTTATTTTTATACTCTTATATTTCATCCCACTTCACTCCACTCTACTCAACTTAACTCTACTTTTATACTGTTACACTCCACTCTTAAAAAATTATAAAAATTTAACTTAAAAAAAATTAAAAATTAAAAATTAAAAATTTAAATTTAAATTAAAAAAATTAAAAATTTTAAAAATTTAAAAATTAAATATAAAAAAATTTTAAAAATTAAAATAAAAAATTAAAATTAAAATTAAAAATTTTTAAAAATTAAATAAAATTAAATTAAAATATTGTTTTCAAAAAGTTTTTTTTTTCAATTACTTTAGAGTATGTAATAAAGAGTGAAGAAAGTGAAGAGAGTAAGAATAAGAATTTTAAAACTAGATCTACACTATTTTAATATGTACCAAGTGCGCACAACAATTTCTCCAACTTATAACTCACACAAACTTCAACATTGTATAATACTTTCTTTATATACAATTCGCATCACTTATCTTTTAAGTAAAAATTATTGAAAATAAAAATTTTAAATTAAAAAATAAAATACAAAAAAAAGCAAATAAGAACAATAAACGCTTAAGATAAAAAAATATAAATTTGTAGATGAAATTAAGATCTACACAAAATGGTTCAAAATCAACGAGATATGGGAAGTAGCATCTCTTAAAGTCCAAACCATAACAAGGGCATTTTAGTAAATCAAAACTTTATTTTGCATAAATGGAGTAAATCCCACTTCTCACCTTCTTTTCTATCACATGCACACCCTTTTAAGTGAAACATATAATACAAATCCAAATCAGTAGAGAAAACAAAACAATAGAATACAATATAACTTACAAGCAATCCTCTTCTTTTTTCTCTTCTATGGCTCTCCAACTTCCTTGAAAAGATATGATTTTCTCCATCCTTTTAACACAAAAACAAAAACCCAATTTCATATCTCCCTAAATTTGATTACCCTTTTTTCTTTCATTCCTTCTCTTAACAAAAATGATAAACCTTTTCTTTCTCTAATCCCCAAAAAAGTTCATCAAAAAACAGAGTAATCCTCTGTTTATTGTGTTAATGGAAGCAATGAAAAGTGTTAATGGGGATGGTGGGAATATAAGTAGGGAAGAATTACAAGCAGCCATTGCTAAAGCTGTAGAACTTAGAGCTCTTCATGCTGCTTTAATGCAAGGAAATAATAATAACAACAGTCCTTCTCATTTTAAACATCTATCTGCTACTTCTCCTCCTTTCCCTTCTCATTCTCGTCCTTCCTCTCAGTTTTCTGGCCATGATTATCCTGTTTTCACTCCTGTAAGTCCTTTTTCCCTTTAATAATAATAATAATTATTATTATTATATTGTTATTATTATTATTTTTTTTTTTAAATTATTATGATAATTCATTTCATAAACAAAAACTTTACTAAAATAAAGATGTATAGCTTAGAATGCACAAAACTAGTCTACAAAAGATGTATAGTTTAGATTATTATTATTATTATTATTATTATTATATTTTTATTAATTCGGAGTACGTTAGAAATTCCAACAATAAATAAAGGAAAAGTAAATTAATTTTTAGACTTTGTAATATTAAGAATCAAACATCAATCACAAAGATAAAAAGAAAATGCCAAAACTATTAAACTAACTTATAATTAATTTTTCCTACTTTATTATAGAAAGTTTAAAATTTTTGATATATTTTTAGTTATTTTTATATAATTAGACTGTTTGAAAAATTAATTTACTAAAATATTAAATGGCGGGTTATAAATAAATTTATTACCGGCGGTCTTAAAAGTCTTGTTAGGTCGAAAGAGAATTCTCATTGAGGTGAGATGGAAAAAAATTGATGACATACCAAAAAATTATAGGAGGGAAAATTATTTTTTGGGGTTGTTATTATAAAAGGGACTTCCACGAATTTGTATGTAGCAATAATTGTTAATATTTATTGGCAATTCTGTAGGCTATTACAAAATCATATGGTATTATTTGACTTTTTTCAATAATGGGTTTGTGTGTACCAACCATTATGAGTATGACAATTCTGTTACTTAATTGTTTGAAATTGATTGCTCACATTCCCTCTATTTCTAGCCTCCTTATCAATTTGGTACACCTAAAAAAATCACTTCCAATATAACAAATTTTAAAATCTTAATAAAATATAATAAATTTAAAAAGACGGTAAAATGTTAATAATTGTTTACTCTGTTTATATGTGTTTGTCTCATTTATTCAGAAGATATAGAAATAATAGATTTCTTTGTTAATGGCCAAATTATGGTTAATATTTAGAATTTAACATAATCAATGTTAACAATTTTATTAAAACTTAAATAGAGAAAATGAAATTTGTAAATTTGAATTCAACACATGATGTTTTCTTCCAATATTGTTTTACCCAACATTTGACTTTTATTAAAGCTAGAATTAAAGTACAAGTATTTCTAACTTGATCTTCAACCCAATTTTTTTGACTAGAAATAAACCTATAAAACTTGATTAACTGAAGTCTTCCAATTACTTAGTCCAGGAAACAACTAAACTCTCTAATTTGTATGTATGATATATCACAAATTTTTATATGATATAGTATTATAGGGATGATTTATAAAATTAATTATTTTAAAAATTATATCCACAAATTCGCAAGGTGAAATGTTTCATTCAAAACAAGCTGATAATATATAACTAAGAACAAATATACAAATAATAATACTAGAATACTCTAAAGATTATTTTGAATTTGATTAGTGTTATTTTATGGTTAAATGTACACGATTATGATTAAAATTAATGGTCAAAATTAAATTAATTAGGTAAATACTGAATATATATTATAAGCTCCTAAATCATGTCATTAGTATTAATTTGAACTCTTTGAAATCAGTGATTCCTTGAGTAAAATTTAAGTCTTACCTTTCAACCTTCCTTGCATTTCAAGGCAAAAATTTACTTATGGTTGAGGTCAACTTTGCTTACTATTCCTTTTTTTTTTATTTGATGCTATCATTTGTTTTTTTCACAGTTTTTATGTGTTCCAATTAATTTATTTTGTAAAAAATATTGTGCGTTAAAACGAATTTAATAAAAATTCACTGTATATATTTTAAGTTCTATAAATATATAAAAAGTCATGCACGTTTCTTTCTCCTTAAATAGACTGTCAAAAACATCAAATAGGAATTATGTTAAAAGTTAGAGATACAAGGAAGACGGATTTCTCAAATCGGGTTTTGACTTCGGTTCAATTAATCATATTTGGCTAGGGCGGTTGATGATTAACTTTGAGGCCCTATTTATTTAATGTTTTCGAAATTTAAAGGCATAGAAACAAGTAACTAAATTAAATGGAGAAGTAAGTTTTTTTTAGTTGAAGTAATAATTTTTTTTTCCTGGGAAAAGTTACGAGTTTGATTCTCACCTAATCTAGTCTTTTCAACAGTCTATCTTATAATAAAAAAATTAAACTAAAACAAATCAAGCAATTTTCTTATGCCCCTCAAGTTAGGGGCTTGTATGGTCGAGCACTTGCTTGTGCCCAGAACCTCCACTGACATTTGAGTTACATGATTTGGATCCATGTCCAATTTTTTTAGATAATGATACAACATAACCTTAGGCTTCAATTATTATCTCAAACTTTAAGTTGAGTTTCCGGAGCCAACGTGACAAACTTGTTACGGGTTTAAATTTCATCGACCTTTCATTTCAAGCGAAATATCAGCGCCATTTATAAAAGGGACACATGCAGCATCCACAATTCTAGCCTAAAAAAGGCTCTCGTATGCAGGCATATATCAAACTAGCTTAAACTTTTTGTTGAAACAATTCCTTGTCAGTTTTGCTAGATTTTTAATAAGATGCTAATGAAACTCGTGCTATCTTAACAGAGTTATGAAGATGAGCCTTTACCAGGCTATGGACACATCCAATTAGCAACCCAAACAATAAGTGAAAGTTGGGAAGAAAGTGGGAATCAAAATGGTGTTCCATCAGGCTTATTACCAAACTTAGATCACAACCAATTATGCACTGCAGATGACACTAAATCAGTAACAAGCTCCTGCACAAATCACCTCACATTCCTACAAAATTCTCCAGGCACCGAAATTTACAAGTCGCGAAGAAGAAACAGTTTAGGAGACTTAAAATCGGTATCATCCTGCAACCAGTGTAAGCCTGCAAGCATAAGTACTGATAATGATAACAGAAGTACTACCAATTGTAAGTACTCTAACATTGTAGTGCCCTTAACCGATTCTCATATAACCGGCTCTCATCATAGGAAATCTCGAGGTATGATTCTTTCGTGGTTGTTTAAACGAAGGCAAAAGAATGAAAATTGCTCACCAGTAAGAACAGATCAATCCGAAGAAGTATCCCAAGTTGTTAAGGATTTAGGGAATGTATCGATTGAAGCGTTGAAAAAAGAGTTGATTGACGCGAATCATAAGAAAGACGCAGCATTATTGGAAGTTTCCGAGGTTAGATCTTCATTCAGGGAGTTAAGGAAGAAACTCGAGAATCTCGAGTCTTACTGTGAGGAGTTAAAGAAGGCCCTTAAACAAGCTGTTTCGAAACGCGATAAATTGGGTGATTACAAGAAAAACGTCGATGATTTTATGCCAGTGAGTGAAGATGTAATGATAGAAGGGTTTTTACAGATCGTTTCAGAAGCAAGATTATCGGTTAAACAATTCTGCAAGACTTTAATCGAGCAAATCGAGCAGAGTGATGAACAACTTACCGAGAATATAAACGTGCTGTTAAAACCCTATAAACTGTCGTTAAATTCGAGGTATTCTAAACCCATTTTCTACCATTTAGAGGCGATTATAAACCAAGCATTCTACCAAGATTTCGAGAATTGTATTTTTCAGAAAAATGGTATGCCTAAATTACTTGATCCTCACCAACAAAGACTAGCACAGTTTCAGTCTTTTGCTTCTTTAAGGAATTTGAGTTGGAATGAAGTATTAAAGAAAGGTACTAAGTATTACAGTGAAGAATTCAGTAAATTTTGTGACCAGAAAATGAACTGCATTATAATGACACTAAATTGGACTAGACCCTGGTCTGAAACCCTACTACAGTCTTTTTTTGTTGCGGCTAAATGTATTTGGTTGCTTCATTTGCTTGCGTTTTCTTTTTACCCGGCAGTAAATATCCTAAGAGTCGACGAGAACAGACCTTTTGAGTCGCCTTATATGGAAGATATCGTAAGCGATAAACAGAAGGGACACGGGCCAAGTCGGGTTAAGGTCATGGTTATGCCAGGCTTTTATGTGCAAGATAAGGTTTTAAGGTGTAAGGTTCTTTGCAGGTATAAATCTGTAGTATAATTATTTATGAAAAATTTATTTTTATAAATATTTTGATTTTAGTAATTAATTTGATTGAGGATATTAATTAGAGGGTTTTTTTTTATTGTAATGCAAGTAAACAATTGGTAGATTTTTAGTTGATTTGTTGTGTATTATTTCTGAAGGCTTTCAGTAGTTGTAAAGTAAATGGTGTATGATTCTTTCTTGCATTATATAAGTAGTCTGGTTTAAGTTTTGAACATGTTTTTTACAGTTCACTGTTGTAGGCTGTACCACCTGTAAGTTTGCTTTTGTAATTCTATTAGGTTTATTTCCGGTACTTTATTGAGTGGCTCAACTGTCCCCCCTAAGCATCTGGCTATGCATGATTTGAGGAGTTGGTGAATGGCTGAAATTGGTGTTTGATTTGATCAGTAAAATATATTAACTGATAAGTCAATTATTTAAGTCAGCTGCTATTGAGGTTTTTAGTAAAAGTATTTGTTAGTTATTAGTTATTTATTAGAGTAAAAATAAACTAAAAGCTAAAAACCAATAAAAAAACTATTATAAGTATTTTTTTTTTTTGTTAAAAAAAGCCATTTGGTAAGCACCTCACTCTCAAATTTTGTTTGTAAAATTAAACTTTACTTGTTTTGAATAGAAAGTGTTTACATTTTCACAATATTTAAGGCATTTTTGAAATTCCAAAAGACTTTTTTCTTCGAACTTGAGTTATGAACGTTTTATTTCTACTTATCTTTTTTTTAGATTTTGGGTCTTTCTTCTAAATTCGATAATTAAAAATTAAGTTTAATACGAATTTAATGCACAATAGTTATTGTGCTACACTCTTTGATCAATTCTTCATTACTCTAACCTACACTTTTTAACGACTCTCTAAATTTAAAACTAACGCATACTATTTTACTGTCCACCAAATTTATAAAAGGCCAAATCATTAAAAAAAACAACTCATATCACATATCAAGAGGTATGTAGTAAAAGTTAGATACTTTCTAACACTTAATAATACACTTTTCAATATTTCTATATAGCACTCATGGTTTTGGCATGCCATCATTTTGACACCCATCCTTATATAGTGGCTTTGGATTATAAATATAATAATAACAACAACAATTATAATAATTATTGTTACTATAATCCCACTAATGGGTACTAGACAAAATTACATATCCACTTTGGGTTTTTCACACATATTAAGGAAGATAAAATCTTTGAATTGTAGTAGGTATTATTTTAATTAAATAGTAGTGTGAAGTAATGATTGTATTGGAAGTATGAGGTTGTAGTGAGTATTATTTTAATTAAATAGTAGTGTGAAGTAATAATTGTATTAAAAGTAAGAGAGAGAAAATAATTATAAATAAAAGAAAAGTGGTAAATTAAAAGAAAAATAAGGGTTTTAAGGGGTAAAAGTGGGATAAAAACTTTCCAAAAATAAAAAGTATTCTAAAGTAGAAGAACTTATGAAACTACTGATTATAGTAAGGTGAAAGAACTTAAAAGTACGAAGGGAGTATTATCTAAAATGAAATAAAGTTAAAAATTTATCTACAAATCACATGTTAATCATTGTAAAATTAAAATTTTATCACCAAGCTACACGTTAATAATTATCATTAATATGACAATATCAAATATTTTTAATTTTAGTTTATTGTATGCAAGTCTTGAAATAGTGAATATTACTTTCCATCATAAAAGAACAAGATATATTATTATTATTATTATTATTATTATTATTATTATTATTATTATTATTATTATTATTATCTTTTTGCCTTTTCTATTTGTTGGTGCACCACCATGTATAAACAGTTGACCTTCTTGGTGCATATTCATCCCACAATATCATTACTTCATCACATTCTCCCCAATAGTGGAGATGGAATCTAACACATGAGAAACAAACAATATTAAATTTGTTTTTAATAATTTAAAAGTCCGAAAAAGATGCAAATTGTAATTTGGACTAGCTGAGAGCGGTTCACAAGCTTCCAGCCCACTACTTGCATTTAAAAATAAATCACTACAATAAATTTAACTTTTTACTAACATTAAAAAAAATACTACTGATTTATATTTTTAGTATAATAATTATTGATTTTTATTTTAAGTTTCAATATAAAGTAATTTAACGACACTTATTTGGTCTTTAGTGACATATGTAATTGTTACTATATTCTATAGTGACATTTGTGAGAAATGTCATTAGATCCTATGTAACAAAAAGCTTTAGTATTATTTTTTATTATGCTGCTAAAGGGTCTAATAAATGTCACTAAATCATCTATATATACTATTAGAAATTTAAAGTTGTAACATTTAAATAAAATGTCGCTAAATATATCCCACTAAAAGCAAATTATATTGTAGCGAATAGACATTAGTATTACAAATTGTTATATGAGACCGTTTTATTATACGATATATTTATACATTAATTAAATAGTTTAACTACTAGAAATTCATAAGAAAACTAAATTATAACACTTTCTTTTAACACCGTCTTACTCGCAAAATAGCGCGACTGATATTAGGACCTATTTAGGACAGGATTTTGACTCCAGGCCAGGCCTCTAGCCAGAGTCAACTCAAGGCTTTAAGGATAGGTTATGACTTATGAGCCTACTATCCATTTTTGATGTAGATCTAATGGGCTTTTCCACATAAGGGCACATGTTGAGCTCAATGATCATCTAAGACTAGAAAATACACAAATTCTTATAATGGGACGGTATCATCGTAAAACATGTCTCATACTTAGGTTAATAGTCTAATAAAAGAAACTTTTAGTATAATAAACCTTTTGTATAGACTCATCTCACAGTGAGACAGTCTCATACAAAAAGGGCTATAGAAAATATTGTAATTCTTGTCTTACATCTTTCAATATTATCATCAACAGAGTAATTTATTGTGGTGTATTTCGGTTGTTTGAGGAAGTAAATTCCAACTTAAGGTTTAATTAATGAGATTTTATTATATTTGTTAAATACCTTGGATTTTTTTACACTGTATAAGTAGGAATTTCAAATTATCAAGGGAATATATAATAAATGTTTTTTTAGAGAATCAGATTTTGTCCAACACATATCATCTTTTTCAGACAAGTTTTGGGAATTAAATCTCCCCTAACTTTCCTCTTCTCGAGAAGGTGGGAATTGCAAAAAATCCAATAACTCGTTCACTTGTCGAGTCCATTTCTCAGTTTGATAAATCTCCTTCAACAACCCACAAACTTTCTTCCTATCTTTCTTCTTGCTCTCCTCTAAGATCCTCTCATGAATTGAAGAAACTGGTTGTGCCCAAATAAAAATATGTTATATACTCTAACAATATTATCCCATTCTTGTTTTAGCTTTTCAAATTGAAAAGAAAAAAAGGTTATATTATAAACCTTCTTTAAGACACCCCTTATAAAACACCTTAAATCATCTCTTACTTCATCTTCTTCCATTCACTTCAAGAAGACCCCTTTCATGCATCCAAACATGGCCTTGCTCCCAACACCAGAAAAACCGAAAATCTCCCTTACAATCTTATCCTACACTTCCTTGAAGTATACCCTTCTCTCCACTCCATTATGCATAATTGGTGATTTATCCTTTATGGAAATCTGAGATTGCTCGAGAATTCGAAGGTTTTCATGTTGTTTTCATCAATTAAATGAGTTATATAAATTTGTTTTTGATTTAAAATTTTTAAGCTTAATTTAACTCACTTAATATACATACTATGTTGGGTCGATCTATTAATTATTGAGTTAAAAGTCTCAATCCAAATCCAGTTATTTCGAGTTAGATTCATGTAAGGTCAATTAGGCCTAGTTGAGACAAACTACTTACTATAACATTACAACACAATATTTTTTATTATCACAATAATTTTTTTGATCATCCATATAGAATTATAATATAGCAATGATATCCTTGTAAAAAATAAGTTATTAATGAAATTTTTTATTTAAAATACCAAATGGACCTAAATTGACAATATTTGCGGAGTAGGACCATGTCATCATCAATTTATCATCATATCTAGTGTATCTGCATCATAGAAAACTATGATCAGGGTCTGAGAGAGAAAGGAAGGCAACAACCTATACCCATGAAAGAGGATGCGTCAAAAAGTCTCTCAACACTAGAAAGATACTTAAGAGAGGATCCAGTAGAAAACGCCTGAACAATGTGTTCATAGCAGTTCTCAAGTTATGGTGGAGGTTGAGTCCATTTTACCTCCCTATTGCCATAAATAATTGTGGATTGTTTTTCTCAGTTTGGTGCAGACCCCATTCTAATTTGACAATTCAAACTCCATTGGTAGTAAATAGAAGTAGACACGGGCCATGGGCCATGGGCCATGTTAACAAATTATCATTTCCTGATGCATATTTGTAACCACAGTACATTGAAGGTACAGAGAGTACAGACAGAAAGGGCACACCTTATAAAAGAAACTTTTGTGACAACACATTCAAGAAAATCCTATTGTCTAGCTTAAGAATGAGGCTCAGTTTTCCATATTCATGGGTCGATAAACAGTAAAGTCGGATATTTACTGATATTTATTGAGCAAATCAGCACGAAGTTCTTCCACATCGATTAATTGAGTGGTGGTGTGGTTTTCGCCATTCCTGCGGTCCCGAAAAGATCTTTCATGCTAATATTTGTGGAAATGGGACATTGATATATTCAAGCAAAGTAGCAATCATAGACCAATCATTGACACAAAATAACTACCACACAATCAATAAATTCAGGTGATTCAACACATGGGAATGGCCAGGAAATATTCCGAAAATGACTATACTATTTCCCTTCATTCTCGCGGTGCACCCACCTCCGACCCCATCAACCGCCTTCAGAACAAAATTAGTTAAGATGTCGACATCAATTTGGAATAGTATTTCAAGAACTGAATCCGTACAGACTAATTGAAAAAAATATCTAGGGGATGCTCAAAAGCATACGAATACTTCTCTTAGATGGGCTGAATGCCTTGTTCTTTCAATCATTCATCGTTTAAATATTTCTATATACATCTCAAAATGATTTAATGTAGCAAATGTGATTCCATAGTTAACATGCTAATTCTATCAATTTAACCGAATAATTCTCCAAAAAATAAGCAAATACTTCTATTAATAGTATTAGCTTAGGGCGAACCTTCAGAGTTGTTTATCCAAAAACTGACCGATAAGCTCGGAGTGAGAGATCGTACGTAGTGCCACCACTTAGGAGGAATGTATAACATTTCTCCTTCATCTAAAATGCAATCCATAAATTCAAGGTCCTTCACTCTTGGAAATGCATTCTCATCTACGTTGTCCAAATCGACCTTCAAAAAATTATTTAACAATTACATCAGACGACAAGAGTAACGAAAAGGCTTAAAAACCATGAGAAAATGAGACCGATAACCGGCATTTCAAGGATACTCTACTCGAATTGATTGTGTGCTACACGGTTATTCAAGTGTCCAGCACCTATTATGTAAACTCATCATCCCGCTCATAGAAACTATGATCAGTGTTTAGGGAGGGTTCGATGACATATGAGGAGGTTGCGGCCAGTGGTATTAACTATTTCTATATTTTTGGTTTAAAATTAAGTTTTTTACGGATCATGATCCATACCCAGGAGTGCGGAAAATTTGACAAAAGTAATTTGGGTGAGACAAAGAGTGCTATCTACATCGTAACAGTTGGAGAGTTGCCTACCTGACTGGAGTTGCACAACATGGTTTCTGAATGCGGATAAAGCTCCTCGGATAGTGATGCTGCATATAGTCTTACATACTTCTTACCGACAACCTGGTAGAGGACAATCACTTGCCTTCAGAAGGTAAGATCAAGATAAAAACAGATTCAGATAACAACTGACCACCGCACCAAAATGACCAATAGACAATGGTTCACATTACCGAACCAGATATTAGAAATTTACCTGAGCAAATATATTATGGTGAGGATCGTGGTGCAAAGGTGTTACAGTCCCAGAAGGACCAAACCAAGCATTAATTGACCTCAATTCCCCACCACCAGCATAACAATAGTCCGGAACAAGAATGTCCTTCCTCAGCCCTTTTATCTGTACGAATCAACCCCGTGACTGCATGAACACGGTGACTATAAATAATTTAACGTACAAAAAATTTGCATACATGCCTGGTCAAACAAAGGATGCTGCGCAAGATATGTGGGAACTGCAGAAGTGTTACTAGACTTGATCCGTTCAAGAAACTGAGAAAATGTGATGAGCTCTTGCTTCCAATCAGAACAAAGGTAATTTTTCCCGACCTGGAAAAAAATTAAATAAAAGCATTTATATAGAATCCTTCTTAGGATAATCCAACAGGGGATAAAGCAAGAGTCAAATCCCAATAGTAATGAGGTTGATTACCGTCCTAGCCTAACGGTGGCTTTCTGGAAGGATTAGGCTTACATAACAGCTCTATCGAAATAACTCATGTGGATATGATCAACAACATTCTAACTACACCGACAAGTTTCATGTTTGCAGTTTCTCAAAGTCATGGCTAGATTCAGATCATAACCTATGTTACTTGGACTCAGGTACTACTGTCGGATATTGGTACGTGTCCAAGTGTTGGATACGTCCAAATATTCAATTTTATGTCTACAATGAAGTGTCTACGTGTCATACCAATGTCCGAGCAGTAAGGATCGAACAAGGGTATGCGAAGAAAAAATGGAGAGTCCGAGTAACATAGATCACAACTAAGCAAACAGACTGAAATAAAATGTGTTTTCTTGCATAGCTAAGCAAATTAAAAAGGTTGATGTCCATTTACAATTTAGAATCATGAATAATAGACAATGAAGGCAGAAGACTTGTCTATATTAAGGCAATGATCAACACAAAGAGACTGCATTCAGAGATATTGTATCCTTCAAAGTGAAACACCACACCATTTTATAGCATATAAATGCAATGAAAATAAAAGTTGAAAAATGTATTAATCATTAGAGGTATACTTGCCCATAAACATAGTTGAGAGAAAATAGGCATTAGCTAATCACCTCGACAGGGACTGTCCGACCACCCGCAACCCTTTTCAAATAATCAAGGCTGTTCCACCTAGCTCTTGCTGGCCAATGATCCATTGAATTGCTGATTATAACGGGCAAACCCAATAGATAATAGTCTTGAAGGAAGCCCTCTAAAGATAATGCAGCGTGCTTTACAACAAGCTTCGAAGAAAGTGATTTTGGCGGCAATGAGCCGAGAACCTACCAGTCCAAGTACAAAGTAAACACCATACTACAACAATTACACATACAAAGACAGTAAATGAAATAAGACAAATCCCAATCTTATAATCTGCAAATACATACACATTGCATAGGTTTGCTGCATTTGACAATGAGACATTTTAAAAATGAAAACACCATTTCCGATGGAGTCAAAAATATATAATTTTTAGGTTTTTTACTATAATATACAATAGTATAGTTCATTTAATGATTTGCACTTATTCTTGAGAAATTGAAGATAATGTTTGCAATTGGTCAATGGTAAAATAATGTGCATATATCCGTCTAGAGGTGTTCAAAATGGACCTGATAATCCGATACTTGACTGACCTTGTAACCGAACCCGACTTGATCTGACTTTAAAATGAATTTAAAATTTTAAAATTCTATAAAAATAAGTGTGAACACAAAACCCAATTTTGAACAACCTCAAACACGTGATCCGAAATTGACCCGAGTGGAAACCTCTCCATCCAACCTTCTCCTAGTAAGATCCACTAGACATTGAGGTGATTGCAAGTTGCTGTCTCACTCAAAACACAATACAAGATACTTCCATTTCTTAAAACTCACTCATCAAGAAATTAGTCCACAAATTTCAACACAAAGCCTCTCACCAATGTATTTCATTAAGATCAACATCAACCAAAATGAAAACTAATTATTCATCGGAATTTCACTAAAAATAAACTCTTTGAACAACAAATGCAAGTAAGAACTACTTACTAACAATAAATTACCAAAATTTCAATGGAATAAGTTAAATGTTTGAACAATAACCATCACATCTTTTTTCTATAAAAATGAAACTTTGAAATGAAACATCACATATTCAATTATAATTTGATCTTCGAACAAGAAATGAAAAGAAAACATTGCAAACTACTAATAAACTATCAAATTTGAAATTTCTAACAAATATTAACTCAATTTCGTTAAAATCAACTAAAAAAAAAACAATAACATTTTCAATTTTTATGAATTCTTAGAACAACAATCATAATACTTTCAATCAAAATAAAATCTTTGAACAAATCATCACATTATCAATTCAAATCAAATTTTTGAGCAATAATCATCACAAGAAAACATTGTTAACTACTATAATATCAAATTACTTATCAATCAAAGAACATTACCTCAATTTCATTAAAATCAAGTGAAGAAAGTAGTAACCCAGCACCACAATTACTTCCTTTGCCATCACCATTTTCAAACTTAGCCTTATCACTTCTATTTTCTCTCTCCTCCAAAACCGCCATAACTTTATCAACCCCATTTTCAATATCAACCCGCAAAAGCGACCCGCCCATAATCAACCCTAAATCTAGAACCTTTAACGTCTCCTCCAAGTCACCGCCGGCGAAATGGTGTTTCGCCACGTGTAAGCACGCCATTGAATACGCGTCTCTCCAGATTGGCATAACAGAGTGCCATGGCCCACAGTGAAGTTGCTCCCATGCCATATCACGTGCTGCCTCCGCAGCACGTGCATCCCCGTCACGTGCTGCCGCCGCCATACATGCAAAAGCGTATCCACCACCTTCCTGGGATACGCGCTGGAGTATTCTGGAGATTTCTTTTTCTAGTATTGGTGTTTCGATTCCGCCATTTGTGGGACCCATTTTGCTTTGCCGAAAGGAAGAAATATGGAGATTATTGTGTGGGTAGATGGAGTGAAGAAGGAAGAGTGATTGTTCTTGGTAAAGGTCTTCAAGAAAAGAACAGGAAAATGCAGAATATACAGTTCTATATATAGAAGTTTTTGAAGGTCAAGGGTGAAAAAATCTTGGGATATTTTTGAGAATATCTTTGATGTAGTGGTTTCACTTTTTTAAAGTATATAAAATACTTCTAAAATTTAATAGTGATGGTTAACCCTTGATTAAGAAAAAAAAGGGCAATAACTGGAACTTTAGACTAGAATAATTTGAGTTTAAAATTTTATTAAATATGTTTAAATTTCACCTTAATTTAACACTCTTTTTATTTTAATGACTTTATTTCATTTTATTTGAGCATGTTTACCAAGATATATATTAATATCTTAATATCTCTGAGAGTACATAACTAAAAATTATAAAAGGTTGATATTAATAATCTTTACGTTGAGACAAATCAAACAAGATCCCACCTGACTATAAATTAAAATTAAAATAAAAATTAAGAATATACTGTCAATATCGTTGACAAAGTCAGTAAAATGGATTTATAACTACTTAGATTTGAATTGTAAAAGAATATATTGGTCTGACTTGAATATTTTCAAACTTGTCTAGTTTAGGCTCAATCTATATGACCAAATTTACATTTAATAATTCATGTAGACATATTTTAGACTTAAATTTAAATCTAAACCATATTGGACTCAGTTAGAACTTACAATCTATAGATGTAAGTGGTAGATTAAGAATGACGAGGTCAATATCAATTTGAGATATATTTTCAACCCTATTAGATCTTATAAGTTTTGAGCTCAAAATGTTTGGAATTAATAAATACCTACACAAAATGAATGAGTATGGATCAACATGGTGATAGTGATCTAGGCCCCTTGCTTGATCTAGGCCTTACAATGATGATCCTACTCAACCGTTGTTCGGGGAGGAGGATTTTCATTTCTATGGTGAATGCTGAGAGTAATACTATTGACGTTAAATAATTTTAATTTATTGTTATAATGAAGTTAGCAATGACGCTATTTAGAAAAAATATGTCAGAAGTAAAATTATAACATTTTATTTTTTAAAAGTGTCTTATACGGAAAAAGTGTAAACAATTCGGGTGTGAAGAAAGAGGTTAAAAAAGACGAACGACATTTAAGTGCAAAAAAAAACACAAGGCTAAGATTGTCTTCCAATCTAAAAATTTCTGATGATTAAAATTTCATGTAACCAGTCATATGGAGGAATCCCAATCAGACCAAAAATGCAGTCGTACAAGAAAACTAAGGGCAAATATACAAGGCTTTGTTTATGCCTCTTTCACATGTCTAGCTTAAGTTGTTAGCTTCAAGGATATCAATTCCTTTTATTTAGACTTAAGTTGGTTGATTAGTTATTTCTATTTTTATGCAATATTAATTTCAGTCAAAAATGATCTTGATGTACTATAAATAAGCTAATCAAAATCAAGGGAATGAGGATTCAAAATGTTTTTGGTTAAGCCTTCAGCTTGTTGAGTTTTTTGGTCATATTACCCTTTTAGAATTGAGAGTAAGAAAGACATCCATGCTTTTAAATCTAAAGCAGGTGTGTGTATGTTCTAGAAAACCTTAGTTATATAGACATCCATGCATATGTATAGGAGTAGAGATTAAATATATTGTTTAATCCCTCGCTACAATATATCTCCTTCTCTTATTTATTCAATTTTTCCCAACTGCGCCATCTTCATTAGTAATCAATCATACGCAACTTTAAAACCCAAAGCCTAATTTTAAAGTTCTTTTCTCTTTAAACTTTTATCAAACTATATCGTTTTATCCTTAAACACACCTCACAATCCAAACTCCTCTAAACTCCTCCCCATCTCTCTCCCAAAAAACCTCTCAAATGTTCAATCTTTAAACCATTCTCAAACTAAAAACAACTTGAAATTTCATTGGTAAAAAATCGATTCAACATCTAATTTTTCTCAAAGTTCACCTTTGCTCTTCTATCTTAGCCATTCCCTTCCTTAATCATCCCTCAATTCGTCTCTTATCTCTAAAAATAAAAAGATCCCTTCATTCTCTTACAAATCCCTATTTTAAAATTCTTTCAATCTATCTTTCCAAATCAATCCCTGATCGAATTTATTTCACCTAATTTTTCATATGGAGCCATGTATCAACATATGGAGTCGATTGCTATATAACCATGCTTATACTCTATATTAATAAAAAAATTTAGGTTCAATTTTTGAAATTTACTATTCTAAATGTTATTGTGCGAATATCATGTTTGTTTTAAGTTTTAGTTTATTTTAGATTTATTTTTGTTTGCAAAATATTAGAATTAAAACATCAATAGAAAGTATTAAATAAGATTATGTTTTTAAAATAAAATGTTAACAGACTATAATAATATGATTTAAGAAGTCATCATTTTAAAAATATTTCAAATACTTTGACCCCAACTACTCACTAGTATTTTATTTTTTAGTTACAGTATAGGTTAAGAAAATAGGACAGGTAATTAAGTGAAAATCTAACTGTTAGAGTATACAACATATCGTGGGACCTCAATCATAACCTTAAGCTTTTGGTTGAGTTGGTTCCTTGACATAGTATTAGAAACCAACGTGACAAGATGTCATGGGTTCGAATCTCAACAACCTCTCATTTAAGTGGAATATTCAGCTGTAGTCCAATAAGCTCTTGTGTGAGAGAGCGTGTTAAAGTATCTAACATATTCTAAGGCCTTAATCGTAAGCTTAAACTTTTAATTGAGTCGGTTCCTTGACAAACTAATAATTTCTTAAAAAGTGATATTTAATCTCCAACTGAATGAGGACCCCATTCTCCATTCACTTAATAATATCTCAAAGTTGTAGAATATTCAAGCTTTGGAGTTCTAGATGCTTCCTAAGTCTTATAAGTAAACTAGTAGTATAATGGAAAAAGCTTATAATGAGTAGGGCCCAATGTAAGGAACTAGGGAGGTGTGGAGTTAGTTGAGATATTTTGTATTGGATGGTGACTAAATTATTGGTATATCATCAATAATAAAGAACAAATGAGGATGGACTTTTTTTCTTTTTCTATTGGATGGCGACTAAATTATTGGTTGGCCTAAGTATCTAAAGTCCCCACGTCAACCGCTTGATTTATATATACCACTATTGATCATTTAATTTAATTTAATTTAATTTAATTTAATTTAATTTAACCGATGGAAATTGAGGGAAAGGACACGTGTTCTCCTAAGATTTTTTATAGCACTATACTATTCATTTTTACTTACATTTTGAATTTTGTATATGTAAAAATAAGTTTGGGAAATTAGACTTGTACAGGTTGTACCTTTAACTAATTACTTCCAATAATATTTTAGTATTATTTATATAAATTAACACTCTTTGTTTTTCAACAATGTATGTATGAAACTGTCTTACCGTGAAATACTGCTTATACAAGTGTTAATTAATCCAACTAATATACATTTTATCTTATTTGGCACCTTATTTTAAGATTGTCTCATAAAAAAAATTTTCACACATTATTTTTTTTTTTTGGAAATAGGGTTTTAATAATTATTTGCTAGAACAATGGATTTGAAACCTAATATGGATATTTGACTAAAGTTGATGAAAAAACAAAAAATCTATATAAAGATTAAAGCTTCGATTATTTTTTTTAAATATAGGCTACGCTCAGGAATGAAAAGATTAGGTAAAAATCGAATACAAGATCTTACTTAAAAATTAACACTTACTCTTAAGATAAGACTCAATTCTCTAGTTATTTTTATTTTTGACTTTTGTTCTATAAAGTTAAAATGCCTTAAGTTAGGCCCTTTTAAATTATCATAATAAAGTGCTTATTTATTATTCACATATGAGTTATCCCATATCAGAGAAAGAGAAGAGTATATATAAATTCGAGAGTAACTTCTACAATTACCAATTGATTTTAGCAGTTGAAAGGGGAAGACGTAGGTTGTTTGCATGCAACTCGAACATTGAATTGAACCAGCTTAAACATTTTATATATTCTAAGATTGGATTGGACCCCACTAGAAGTACCGTAAATATAAGCTTTAAATATGACATAAGTGGAGAATTGCTTGCCTTTCCTGTTAAGGATGATGAGGCTATAGATGCTATGTGGGAGCATTCAAAGTCCACCCAAATTCCCTCTTTGGAGTTACGTAGAAGAAGTACCATTAGGAAATGTAGTTGCTTCTAATCCTACTCCTACCCCTATGCCTTTATTAATTTCCATATATATATATATATATATATATATATATATATATATATATATATATATATATATATATATATATATATATATATATATATATATATATATATATATATATATATATATATATATATATATATATATATATATATATATATATATATATATATATATATATATATATATATATATACATATATATATATACACACATATATATACACACACACACACACACAAACACACACACCAGGGGCGGACCCAGCTAGGGGCAAGGGGGGGGCAGTGGCCCCCCCAATTTGAAAAAAATAAATCAGATTTAAAAAAAAAAAATTATTTTTTGCGACCACTTAGCGACCACCTAG
>NC_080058.1:3122500-3132500 GCF_026212465.1 Amaranthus tricolor
AATAATGAAATAACTCACCAATGGTTGCAACAAGGAAGAACATGAGACAAATTGCGAGCAAGGTGAAATGAGTAGACTTCGCCATTTCTTTTTACCTTTTTTTTTTTTGAATTTCGAATTAAATTTGTATTACTAATTATGTAGTGTGAGGAATCGGGGTGATTTGTCCACAGTATTTATAGTGCAATTTTGTACATTTTTAATTAGTTTATTTATATATTGATCCACAAAGTATTGTGTACATTGAGCTGTCGATCATTACACGCTTTGTACGACTAGTCACTAGTATATAATTTTAAGAAAAAAGTTTTGCATAGATTTAGTCTACATTATAATAGTATGTATTAATCTTAAAATTTAAAAGTATTGAAAAAATAAATATTTTTGTTTGGTAAGTATAATTATTTACAATTATTATTGAGAAATACTTGCTATTATTAAATTGGTCCACCTAAAATAAAGTGGATTAAGTTTATACTAGACTTTTACATATTGAATACCATAAGCAATACCAATTAAATAAAATTCTTTTATATCAATAATAGGAAATTGAAAATTATTCTGAATAATCCTACACATTGACCATTTGTTGTGAATAATCTCAAGTAATGATTATTTCTAAATAATTCAACTTTTATATATTTTTTGCTGACAACATCTTTTGCCACATTTAAACCGACTATTATAGATACCTACTAACTGTTACAACAAATAGACAATATATGAAATTATTCGGGACAATCGTTCCATATTAATAAGTGCTTTTTGTTCTTAATAAAGGAGCAAACTGAGTAAGTTAGAGAACTAACGAGCAATGTCAAGGATTAAGATTAATATATAATCAATTAGTTAATAGCTAGTCTTCTTTTAACCTGGATTATCATTAACTATAATCAGCCCTTTTTGAACTTATTACATGAATAAATCATATATATCATAAGCTCATATCAGATAAGCTCGTGTTTTAACATATATGGTTATCTAAACTTATTAATCCTTATCATAATTTATTAACCTGATGAAAGATTTCTTTATTTTTTAGCTCCCTGATGAATTTTTCTCACATAGTAGGCTTTTGTAGTATTACTAAGCTTGAATTTATAAACCCTAATTAAAATGTTATATATTAACCCTACAAAAGCCTACTATGTGAGAGAAATTCACCTTAATTATTAGACTTTAGTAGCCTTTATTTAAACTTATTTTATTTCATTAAATAATCAAGTCCTGTAAAATATAGCATTATTTAGCACCGTTTATTAATCTATAATAATACTACCACTTCTTTGGTTGTCGATATTAAATGGTAAGAATAGTAATAAAAAAATTAGTATTTTAGAAAAAAATCTCTTGATAAGTTTAATAATCATACTTATTTTACTTTAATTATGTTATTTTCTTTACAAAATTTATTTTAATGCATTACTATTTGCAGATGTGCCTGATAATGAAAAATTGCGACAAAAGCTTAGTATTTAGTTATGATCAAAGTATCATTATGAGGATGACATTATACATTTTATAAAAATTTACACTAAAAATTATTCTCACCATCACCATTTAAGATCAATAATCAAATGACTGTTATATCGATTTTGATTTTTATTAATCCATTTGATAATGAACAAGATAAACTTCCTATCTCCATCCAATTGTGTCATCATAAGAAGAAGTCAATTTCTAGACTTTTCATGGAAGAATTAAAATCATCATCATCCCATCCAATATATCCCGTCCATAGAAAACTAAGGTCAGGATCTAGGGAGGGAAAGACGGCCGCAACTCATACACATAAAGAAGAGCGCGACCAAAGGAGTCCTCCGGCTCAGAGAAGATAAAGAGACGTGGTTACACGTAAAAGATAATTTAGAGGCCTATAAAATAAAGTAGAACCACTACAAAAAAACAAAACATTGATAGAAAGAAAACGTTAAAAGTAGGAGGTTAAAAACACTAAAAAGTAAACTAAGAGGAAATCAGTTAACACAATTTTTTTCTTTTGTAAGCAACTTAATTAAGAAAAAGTCAGAGTTAATGAAGTTTGAATTGTACTTAAGTTGTACTTGTTCTACCTGAAAAGATAAGGAATAACTTCATGTTGAGCTAAGACATTCTAAAGTCTAAACTCACTTGGTCTTTAGTAAAATATATGTAGCTAGGACAAAGTAAAACAATTAAATTAGTTTTGTTGGTAATAAAAATATTATGTTTAATTAGTCAGATTACGAGTTAATTGCTGCTAGCTGTCGCTCATGCATATATTAATTCAAAGGTGAAATTCATCATCAATGAAAAAGACTACCTTATATTATTTCTTATATGTGTAAATATGTTTGACAATTATTTTTAGGATAAATTCTTGAAAACAATCCAATATATTATTTATTTGTTACGAAAATTTTATCTTTTGATTATTATCTAATAATTGAACCTTTATTATGTATTTGCTCTCAGCATATTCAGTGATCCAAACTATTACAATTCTACCCCTCCCGGACCAAGTAGGCTAGTTAGGAGCAAAAACATATTAAAAATGAGATTATTAAAAATAATTAATATACAAGATTATTATAACAGGCAATTTTTTCTTATTTTTAACTAATAAAGTTGAAAGGTAAGAAATGTTAAAACAAAATCAAGAGTTGACCTAAAGGTCTAAGACTTTAACTTTCACCCGAATTATAATAGAAATTTGATTATCACTATTTACACTACAAAATAATTCTTTCTCATTTTTGTACCGGTTTTCTACCTTTACCATAAAATAAACTATTAAAATGAAAGTGTCAAAAAAAAAGTTAATATGTGTTTAGTACTTACATAGTTAGTGCTTTGCATCATACCGAGTGTTGATAGAGTATATAACATCTTATGATTTTACGAGGCTTCAACTAGCCATTAGCTTAAGTAAATTAATGCAGTTGATTTCTTAATATGGTATTAAAAGTAAACGTTATGAAAAGTCACGGGTTTGAATTGATTCAGCTATCATCATTCAAGTGTAATATTTAGCCCTATGTATGAGGAGACATGTGTTGCATATGCATCCACACTTATAACCTAAAAAGCGCTCATACAAAAAAGCGTGATAGAATATATAACATATCTTGAGAGTTTAATCATCTAATTTGTTTGATTGATTCCTTAACCAGAATACTCGTATAAGTGTTGAATATTATAATGCAGGATAAAAGCCTGGTGCTTAGTTGGTATCGCTAAAGTTTAACTTCTTACTACGTGTCTTAGGCTAGGTTGCACTAAAACGGACACGGACACGGACACGACATGGGTACGGAAAAACACCAACTTAAAAATGGCGGACACGGGGACACGAAAATGGTAATATAATAAATATATCAAATTAAAGATAATTTTACAACCTTTCATTTGATATTTGTAAATAAATACTTTAAAAATATAAAAATCACATAAAATTTAAAAATCAAATTACAAACACATTAAAAAACCACAATTAAGAATTGAACTCTTAAGAAAAAATCACATTAAAAATTTAAAAAAAATTACATGAATTTCCAAAATTTCCTAATCAACCCAGAAACTCCAGCAATCAACCCATTCCTAAATTTCCAAAACTCTTAATCAAAGAATTACATGAATTCACAGTCATAACAAATTGCAAACAACCCAATTTAGAATTACATGAATTACATGAATTAACACTAATTATTTCCACTTGAAAGTCAACAAGATTAAGAATTTAAGATTAACACTAAGATTAAAGATTAGAACAAGATTAATATTAGGATTTAGGATAAAGAGAGAAAATACCTTAAACAAAATCAAAAATATCGATTTTAGGAGCAGCAGCAGCAACGCAACACCAAGTTCGAGTGTTCGTAATCGTCTGTGATGGAGGAGCAACCGGCAGTGGCGTGGTGTGGGAGTGCCGGAGCAACGGTGGAGGTGGAGGAAAAGTTGAGTAGAGTTTTTAGGGTTAGAGTGAAAGAGAAGGAATTGAGTGAGAGGGAAACAGTGAGTGACTGAGTTCGAGTGAGAAGAACTTCTCAGTTCTGTTCTTTTGTTTAAAATTAAAATTTTTTTTTTTTTAAAAAAAAACGTGTCCTTCACTCTTGCCGTGTCCCTTGCGTGTCCTTGCCGTGTCCGCGTGTACGGAAAAATATTAAAATATTGGACACTTCATTTGGTGTGTCGGACACGGATTTTCGCGTGTCCCTGTCCGACACATGTCCGACACGGGACACGTCTGTCAATTGGCGTGTCCGTGTATCAGAGGTCTTAGGCAATTGGTTCTGATCTTATGATGTGAGTTGGGCATAATTAATCTATAAGAGAAATAATTAGTAACACAAATGCACTTCGAGAGTACATTATGTTTATTGTGCATAAAGAATAAAAAAAAATTACCAAGAATATTAATAATTTAATATTTTATAATTTTTCTATAATAATTCCACCTATTAATTAACCATGAATAATTCCAATTTTAAGGAGTATTTTCCTAGAGTAAACTCGGTAACCGAATGATTTACCATAACAAGTTTTACTTTTTTTGGAAAAAAGATAAATTAAAATAAAATGTCAAAAAAGTTATAAAAATATTTGAAAAATTTTATGATTTTTTTATTATTCAAAATTTTTTATGTGAATTTTTAAAATTTTTCTCAAATTTTAAATTAATTTTTAATTTACTATTTTGGTGAATTACCTAAGTTTACTTTAGACAAATACTCTTAAAATTAAAATTATTCATGGTTAATTAATAGAATGGAAATAGCGGGATTATTATAAGAAAATTATGAAAAAGTTAGATTATTCTGAATATTTTTTTATAAGAAAAATATTCTCTTTAAAAGCCTTATGAATTATAAGGGGTCTATGCGAAGCTCCCTTGGGCATCTGGATCATGGGTCATGACTTCATGTTCTTGTGAAAATTCCTGAATTTTCTGGAGAATGGGTTTCAACTTTTGCGAGGAATCGCAACCTTAGTTTATTCATCTTCGTCAATTAATCTCAAGTACCCACATCGGACATTAATTAATTTAAAAAATTGTATAACAGTTGGACTCTTCAATTTCAAAATCTTGGATTTCTCTCATTGCATAGTCAAGTCAAATACTTTAAAATATCCATATCGAACATAAATGAACAAGTCCGAGTAATATAGGAGTATATTAAAACTCTCGCCACCATATTCTACCAAACCCCGACTTCAAGAAGGATATATACATAGTAGTGTACTACAAAATAGAAGCCTTCATAGGAGCGTAACACCGATAGGTAAGGTAACAATTATCTGAAATTACAACCATCCCTCCATTTGGAATCGACAGTTTACAATCCCGAAATTTTCAATCTTATGGGGTCGAGTACATGGACCAAAACAAATAAATATAAAGATACTATGGGATGAACAAGCAATGAACAAGATAAAAAGAATTTGACCCAGAGGCCAGAAAGCAGCAACTGCGTTTACTAAATTCAACTAATGCATGTAAGGTTTCGGTAAGGTATAGTTGACAAATTTATGATATTCAGATGGGTCTCATGAATAACCCATTAAAACAAAAGAGACTTCCACCAAAGTAAAAACCAGTCACAGTTATTCTATCCTTGTTTCGTTGTTGGGACTTTATAAATGAATGAAACTAATCTACCAACTTACAACATTAAGGACTAATCATGCTGATTACTATACAACCTACATATCCCACCTCCAAACCGCATCTTTTCGAAAATTTGAGCCAGAGTGTCACCTGGAAAAGAAACAAGTAGTCATAAGCATTAATGAATTCACGAAAATTGGAAGTACACCGAGAAGAGCTATGGAAACGAGTTAGTAATTAGCATATGCAACCTCTGTTGCGTAAATTCTTCACTATGTTTGGATAACGTTTTCGGAGGGAAGGGGAGGAAAGGGGAGATTGGTGTGTTTTCCTTTGAACTCTTTCCTATGTCGGAAGGATTTGCTTCGTTAACATTGTCCAGGAGTTCCTCCTTCCAATTAACTTCTCTACATTTCCCAACCTTCCTTTATGTATCCAAATGAGGGAAATGCAATTATCTTATCTAAACAAGTGTCAAACTAAAGTATCCTAATCCGACATAGTGTTTAACTTGTATCTATGTCAAAACCTTGACACTCGGACAAGGGTAAGACTAGGGGTGTTCAATAGGCCGGATAAGGGCAAGCTGGGCTTAAACAAATATGGTCCCGGTTGGATAAGGATCTTTAAACTTAATATGGGCTTTACATGGGCCGAGCTTTGAAAGCTCAATCCGGCCCTAACCGGCTATTTTTTATTACTAAAAATTATTATAATCTCCATTGATCAATTTATAATAATTAAATTGTAAAAACGTTAATAATCCTCATTGGCATTATTATTTATAATAATTAAATTATTCACCAATTATGCTATTAACAAAGACCCGTTTTAGAACCTTATTAAGACCTTTTACAGTCCGTTTCATTTTTATTATAGTAGAGCTCCTTTTTGGTTTGACCCTTTTCAACCCGGCCCTAACAAAACCCTTCTAAAAACGGGCCGGATAAGAGGCTTAAATGGAGGCCTAGCCCGAACACCTCTAGGTAGGGCATAAGGACACTTCAATTTGGTTCAAAATCTTGGAAGTTTTTCATTAAAAGGCAAATCAGACAATTGGACAAGTATAAGGGTCCGACATTAAGTATACAACTCAAGTAACATAATATTTTACCACTTTTATACATATTGAGGATTAGAAGTATATGGCAACGTATTTGTTTTTACCTTAGTATAATCAATAAAGTTATATTTCTCTTTTGTTTGGTAGGGTTAATTCCATTGATTATGTGCAGGAAGTAAAGTAGTTTTCATCCCCTATTTTGTGTACAAGATAAAAACAACAGGGAGACGAAAAAGAAGGTTCAGGTAACATCAAATGAGGAATTGAGAACCGTCGGAATATAATCAACAAGAAGTGGAGCATCACTTACAGTTAAAGTTGCGAAAAAAACCACCGCATTATTCTAAGCTCCACAGTATAGTAAAAAGTCGTCTTCATCAAGCGTTGGGCAATCATCAAGCGTAAAGCCTTCATTAATCCAAGGGAAATCAAATATATCATCTGTAATAGTATGGCCCGTAAATGGAGATTCATCAAATGATCTGTCAACAGAAAAATTTTGCAAGGAGCCTCCATTGATCTCATTTCCAATTGTGCTAAGTGCCGGAAGATGCATTCCAACAGCTTCCTGTCTTGACTGGGGTTCACTGACGGTATGTTGCAATCTTTGTTCATCATGTCTTTGCCCGTATTGAACTGAACCATTATAATAAGAATCACCATGTTGTAAATCAGTATTTTGAACCGTCGGATGATGAAAGTATTCGCCTCCTACAAACATATTCTGTTCAGGCATCATGTTGGGAGGACGAACATTAGAAAAGTGACTGAACTGACTATAATCTGACGTTGGAGGGTGGTATTGACCCAAGAGATCATTGTCTGTAGGCATCAAGGGATCAATAAATAAGCCATTCTCCTGCTGGTTATCATGCATCGGGAAACCATTTAAGTCTGCATTACTATGGTTCGCATCTGGGACAGGTGCTACAAGTTCATCGCCTAAATTGTTGTTCGTAGATGGTGCAGCCTGCGACTCACTAAGTGGCATCGCCATCAGCTGATCATCGTTAGACGGTTTGGTTTTCGGATCACTAGAACTTGCTTTCCCACGTGGTCGTTTTCTTTTAGTTTGTTTCTCAACCGGGGTCTTACTCCGCACAGAAGAATGTGCATTATTTAACGGTTCACCAATTGTTTCTGCATCACTTTGTTGGTTTTTCCTTCCATCTTTCGAAGAAACAGACCTCGCACCATCATCAATGCCATCAACATCATAATCACTATCACTACTAGCAGCAGGTTTCCTCTTTTCACCACGAGGGCCAGGTGGACTCCCTGTAACACCAGAAGCTCCAACTTCACTGCTTGGTTGCCGAATAAGGGACTCCTCCTGACTCAAAACCCCGAGCCAAATTGAACTTTCCTTAGCAGTCATCTTGTCTTGTAGGCATTTAGATTGTCTCACGAGTCTTCGTATCTTAGCAATATCAGGTGACATATGCTTGATTACAGCAGTCAAAACCCCAACTTTCCACATTTTCTTAAGATCATGCGGTTTCTTATACGGAGGGCTTTGACCCTTCGGTAAACCTAGTTTAGACCACCAAGTTTCATTGGCAGAAGGCCACCATGGTGGAGGAATACCCTTCTCGAGAGGATACTTCCTTTGCGGTGGATCACAATGTTGCATCAAAGATGACAAAAGCGACCCCAAAGTCGCATCTTGCAAGTCCTGAAGTGTGCTTTGTCCGTTTCCATTCCCATTATTAGCTCCCTCACTCATCGCCAAACACTCAGCATCATACTTAGCTATAGCAGCGGGCCCATTCTTATCAAATTTCACCTTCTCCTTCCACCACGCCCTTATATTATCGGATGAACCGCTAACAGGCTTGCCCTTTTCAGGAATTATCCCATACACAAAACCCCGAGCTTTGCAAACCTCCATCAACTTTAACATATACTTCAAAATCCCATCCTGAGCTCGGGACATTTTCTTCCTCCTCGCCTGATCACTCGTCTGCTTAGGCTTTTGCTTCTCAGCAGCCCGCTGAGCCTCAAGTTTCTCTCTCTCCTTAATCCGTTTAAGCTTAATTCGATCTTTCCACATTCGTTTTTCCAACTCCACCGGTTCAATCTCTTCCTCACTAACATCTTTCTCCGCAATGTTCCCACACCTTAGCTCATCAACCTCTATATCCGAACTACAATAGTTGCATAAAACCAAACAAAAACAACCAATCATAACTCCAACATTTAAGAAAGCTCAAACAAAACATCACTATAACAAATTCAGCAATTACATTCCTTGAACCAAACATATCCATCCGACATAATGTACTGAGTATAAAAACACCTAAACTCCATCAATTTATTTAAATAAATAATTTTACCCAATAAATTATGCTTAATAGAAACAAATATTTCCTCTTAAATAAATTCAATCACAAACATACACAACATTTAGTAGGAATGAAAGATTGGCAACAAGAAAGTAATTCCAAAAGCTCTATTCAACATATAATAATTGAACAAAAAATAAAACACTAAGCCCAATACAATTAGCAATTAATCATATTGATATGCAATTGCAAGAAAAACAGAAATAAGCACTAGAACTTTTAGCTAATCATACAATTAAATAAAATTCTCAAATCTTCACAATTAACATACAAAAGTTGAGATCTATAGAGATGAAAGTTCTTACTCGTAATCAGGACCAATCTCTTCAAGCTCAGCCATGAATACCCAGATTGAAATTCTTGATCTAGACTACTAATTTGACAAACCCTAATCAAATAACCCAGAAAAAATAGGTAAAGATCAAAACTTTGAATAAATTAGGGGTTTCAAGGGAAAAAGCTTGGTGGGGAAACTGGGATTTTGTTCTAAGAGGAAAAAGAAGGATGGAAAGCAAAGAGAATCAAATATGAAATGGAATTTTTTTAAAAAAAAAATTGAAAAAAAAGGGGAAAATTTGAGTGGTTTTTTGTTTAGGAGAAACAAAGGGGCAAAAAAAGGTAGAGTCAAGCTTGTCATGGATTAAGATCATCTGTGCCGCAAACCAAGATTGTTGGCGTACACCCTCCCAAACACATGCTATGAATCTAGACGGGTTTCTGTTCTTTTGTAATTATATTTTTTGGGAATTTATTTTGTATTATGTATTTACATATATGAATATTTCTTGTAATAAATTACTTCCTTTTATTCTAATTAATCAAAAAATTATCTTTGTTTTAAGGAACCACATTTAACAACATGAGAAGTAAGGAATAAAATGATAATATAATGACAATTATGTAAATAATTGCATCCCACGAAATATAAATAAAGAAAAAAAATTATTATATGAGATGAAAAAATAAAACATTTGATCTGAACACGACAACAGTGGAAATAAGAGA